>NW_026857263.1:0-14782 GCF_026571515.1 Ruditapes philippinarum
TGGTAATGTGTGTCATATTCGATATTAAGATATTGGCGATTGAGGAAATCACTCCCCATGTACACATTCATACAGCAGGATCACCGGTAAAAACCGTAGGCCAGATGGAAAGCTTACACAAATGTATCTAAATAGTTTCATAATGAAGGTTCGAAGGTGAATGTAAGGCGGGACTTAAACATCACGCAAACGCTTAGATGAAGTTGAATAATTAATAAGATGTACGTATTAATCGGGTATCATTTTTAACTACATCTTCTACATCTTACTGTAGGAATAACTCAAAAACTTCCTTTTAATTGTTTTAAGGATGATATTTTAACAACATCTAACAAGTTGCACTCTCAGATCGCTATTGATACCAAATATATAATGATCGCACAGTTAACAGGAATTTAATCTTATCATCACATCTCTTCATTTAATGGCTAGATTAATGGCTAGACTGCAAGACCACTAATAGCCTACTTGATTGGCAGTCTGCCATACCAACCCTCATTTCTATGTTATAAAGTTTTTATATTCCAATTCTTCGATTGGCTGGTTTCACCAGCCAATTACCTGTGCAAGTTAATATGCAAAACGGGGTTTGGAGGAAAATTGTTGGATGATTGGTACAAATTAATAATCAACGTATCAAAATTTATTGCTGTGAATTTCCATGTTTCTTTTTTGTTTATTTATTTTGGGAGAAGCGCCGTGAACGTTTTGCAACAGTATTTCAGTCATGTTACGGCGGGCAGTTAACCTTACCAACTTGTTTCTGGATTGGACATCCGCTCTTGTCGCATATTTTTAGGCTTAAAAAATAATTTTGTTTTTAGTTATCCCTTGTTTCAGAGTAAAACTAACAATTCTACAACAAAAGTATTTTGCCGACGAAAGAAAAGTGGAAATTTTAGAAACTGACATATTTGTCATTTGTTGCAAAGCGTCCTTGACCTAAAATCATGCATCTTATTTTACTATTTTTTTCCGGATTATAGATAATAGCTTAGACATATTACCAACTTTTAAAATATTACACGGCGGACGAAAATCATAAATATGGTTTGGTTTTAATAAATATGAAATTAATATTTCGTAAAACGAATTAGTATTTCGTAATTACGAATTAATATTTCGTAAAAACGAATAAATATATCGTAGAAACGAATTAATATTTCGTAGTTACGAATTAATATTTGGTAAAAGCAAATTATTATTTCGTAAAAACGAATAATTATTTCGTAATAAAGAATTATTATTATGTGGCAATATCCGTTATCATTTCGTTTTGTTAAAATGCTTTCGAAACATAAAAAGTTCCCCCGTTCGCCTTTAGTCACCGACAATAGATACTACATTAATGTTGATTTAAATAGATCGGATGTCAGATAAATCATTGCAAGTAACACACATAGTTTCACTAACAGAGTGATTCGAAATATAGGGTACTCGAAAATTAGTTAAAAAGCGATATTACGGGTGATAGGGACACTCGAGTATGTCATCGTCATTCACAGGCAATAGTCAGAATTAATTGAAACTGTATCATCCATTCTTCATCTTAAAATTTAATCATAGATAAAGTCTTGTTGCCCTGATCAATTTTTATAATATAAAAAGCTAGGTCAAGTAGTCAATGATTATGGGAAGACAGTCACAATTTCAACGATGTTACCATAATCCAATATATTCCTATATTCCTATTACTTGTTTACAAGTATTATACACATACATAAATATATATGACCAAACGATCATATAGTCATTTATAAAATAGTATTTATAAATGATATCGTTAACGAGAAATGTTAAGAACAGTTCAACTATTAAATACATATTAAATGTAATATGTCGTTAGTCACTGAAATGTCAGACCAGCGTTAAGAGACAAATTGTGTGTAAAAGATTAAACCAAATGTTAAAATACAGAACAGAAAATTACTAATTGATCAAGGTTTAATCAGTTTGTTTTCAATAATCTTATATTTTGATCATGTCTAAACAGATTGATACTTCAGAACAGAACAGAACAGAACATACTCTTTATTCTCTCAGGTACATAAGTACAGTATGAGGAAAATAATCATAAAACACAGATTTAAGTTTGACAAATGGGTATAAGTAATACATTGGGGGGGGGAGACCGTAATAAAGTTTGGAAGTAGAACATAATCCGTATAGGTAGATACTGTATAAAAACAAACAAAAATATGTGAAATGTAATGTAAGATTATGCCTATATTCTGATAATTACTTAAATTTGGCCATTAAGGTTTTACAAAAAATAGACAAATGCTTTAATTTGTCAGGTGATTTCATATTCAACAAACTATTAAAACAACTGTCAGTGTTTGAAACTGCAAAATTTAACTTATTGGTAAGAATTGACCGTTGATACATAAAGAAATGGCAGCTTAATAAATAATGTTTTTCTGTGCCTAAATTATCTAGGTCACAAAGTGTGCACTTTCTGTCATTGAATACTGTTCCGTCCCACCTTCCGGTTTCAACAGGAAATTTATGATTAGAAGACCGAAATTTAGTGCGTCACTATGCGGCAATAAGTTAAAATATGATTCAAATTCTAATGTGGATTTAAATGAATTATATATTTTGCCTTTATTAGAAGATTGCAAATTCCCGTACCATTGTTGCTTGTACTGATCTATTAACGTGAGTTTTACCAATGCACGTGTATTTAACGGTATATTTGTATAAAATTGATTTAACCACAGGTATGAACGGCCAGCTAAATCAAGTATTCTATTAACGTACGAGGTCCATTTAAAAGTTGCGGTTTGACGATTTACCATATATGTATAAAGTTTAAACGATAACTTGTTATGGTCACCAGATAGTATGCGTGTCCAAAATCCTATCATCCTGCTTTTAACTACAACTGAGATAGGATACCTTCCCAATTCACCGTGTAATATATAAATAGGTGTACTTCTACGGGCGTTTAATAGTTTGCGCAAAAAATCGTTATGAACTGATTCTAACATATCTAAGTTTTCGAAACCAAAAATTTCTGAGCCATATGTTAGAATCGGTAAGACGGTGTGATCGAATAATTTTATGCTCAAGTCAATTGGTAAGTCAGCATTTCTAATTTTAGAGAAAAGTAAAAACATTGCTTTTTTGACTGCTCAACTATGTGTTTGCGGGCATTAAGAAATGACCCGGTACTTGAAAATTTAATTCCTAGATAATGATATGTATCAGAAAAATCGAGAATATTATCACCAAGTTTGAATTCGTAGTTACGAACAGACCGACAACCGAACACAATAACTTTTGTTTTGTTCAGGTTCACTGTAAGATCCCATTCTCTACAATAAGAATTAAAAGCGTTCAGACATATTTGGAAATCCGTTGGGTCATCTGAAATAATAACGGTGTCATCAGCATACAAAAAGACTAAAAGTTTAAGCCAATTAGATTCATTTACATCGTCTTCAAGTTTTACACCGATGCCACCTGACTCTTCAATACATGTTTGTAAATCGTTAAGAAAAAGAGCGAACAAAAGAGGCGACAGATTCTCACCTTGACGGACTCCATTCATGCATGCAAAAAAGGGGGACAATTCACCATTAAGGGAAACACAAGGTTTAATGTTACTATACATATTTTGAATGACTTTTAGAACCTTACCATTGATGTTAGAATTTAACAACTTTAGCCAAATACTAGTCCTATTTACTTTATCAAATGCCGCAGAAAAATCTATAAATGCGCAAAACAATTTTTTCTTCTAATGTTTCAAGATGTTGATTATTGAATGAAGGGTAAAAATATGATCCTGACAAGAAAATCCTTTTCGAAAGCCAGCCTGATTTACATTAAGAATATTATTAGATTCTAAATATTTAGTTAATCTGCAGTTAAGTATTGAGGTAAACAATTTCCCAAGACAACTAAGTAAAGTTATGGGCCTATAATTGGACGGTTCTTTTGGATCACCTTTGTTTTTGAATAATGGAACGATAACTCCATTAAGCCATGATGAGGGCATATAACCTGTGTCTAAAACAATGTTAAAAAGTTTTGTGTAAATCGGTAAAAAATATCCTGTGTATTTTTTATGTATTCGTTAAGTATATTATCGACAGGACTGCAGGCTTTACCATTCTTAAGACAATTTATGTTTCTTATTATTTCGTTCGTGGTGATTTGGGAATTTATTTCTTCGTTAAAATTATTTTGTTGCATTGGATTTGCACTAGAGGACAAGGAGCCCGTATTTGCATCCTTAAAATAATTATAAAAATCGTGCATGCTTGGCATCTTGTTGTTAGAAGGCTTTGGATTTAATTTATTCAAAAAGTTCCAGTACGACTTAGGATTATTTGTTTGCAAAGATCTAAGATAAATTGACCTTTTATGTTTATATTGTTGCACATAACGATATATAATACGTTTATAAGACTTGCTAGCTTCATTTAATAGACGCTTATTGTAATCACTAGAGTATTGTTGATACCTTTTCTAACGCGGTGATAATGTTTTCTAGCTCGATGACACTCGGGACCAAACCAAGGCCTTTTATTATAAAATTTACTACGCGCACGAGATTTTTGTGAGAAAGTAGTGTTTGCCGCAGTAGAAAGTAGGTCGCTTACCTGGTGTGTAATATAGTCAACTGTTTGTTGTGACTGTGGGGAGGAGTTAAGTTGTTCAGTAATGCGTTGCAAGCGTGTCAAGTCTATGTTATTACGGTATTGTGTAAGTTTATCATTTTGCCAATGTATATGTTGTGTTTCACTTTTAGTTTGTTGAATCGGCTCAGGTGGGACGGAAGCACCTATTACAGTCAGGGGTGTAACTTATAGCAGTTATCATTTTTATAACTGAATTAAGTTATAAATTTAAGATCTACAGGTTGCTTCCCTTTGGCTATCCTTCACTTTTATATCTTTTCTATAAATAGGTTAACAAGGGCACTAAATCACGCACGCTTCATTTTATTGATCTTATGTCCTGATAAGCTCCCTTTACTTTATTGTTCACAGGATTTTCAGTTCAAGATGAAAAAATGAATTTTAAATACCTTGATGGCAAAGTTGGTTAAGTCATCGGGAAGCAATATAACTGAAAATTTTAACGAGTTTGAGTCTCACTTCTACATTTTTCCCTATTTTTTCCAAGTTTACTAAAGATGCACATGCATTTGAAAATAAAGGTAGTTTTGTTATACTATCGTATGATTTTAATATACCGGTAATAATATTTTTTATCCTGTGTATTGTATATATTGCAGTAGTCATGTACTTGTGCAGTGCACTAGTATTTCAACAATACACTTTACATTTCTTTACGTCAAGAAGAAATGTAACATACATGTATTCGTCTTACAGAAAATAATTATTATTTTCGCGAAAAAAGTACAATCCGAGTAACCAGAAGCATCCGTTAGAGTAACGATCATCGTTAAGCCTTAGTTAAGATCTAGTTAGTAATTTACCCTCTAACTAAAACGTTCGTTATACCAAAAATTCTAACTTAACTGTCGTTAAATAACGAATACTTCGGAGTACACGTTAGGCCTTCGTTGAAGGAAAAACAACGAGTGAAGCTCTTTCAAGAAACTTTTTATGAGTTTATATTATTTTTATAGCGTATTTTCTTCCTATTTTCCTGATAATAAGTCCTTGATATGGTGTTACAATCTGTATATGTCTTAATGTGTAAAGTTATTATTTATTTATTAATTTATTATTATTATTATTATCATTATTATTATTATTATTATTATTATTATTATTATTATTATTATTATTATTATTATGACTGCATTCATTTTCAAAATAATACGTTACCGTACTCAATAATCTTGAGTGAGCATTTTCCGTAAATGATTTTTAGAATAATTCAAAATATCTTTATGCAAGTGATGTTGTTTTTTCATTCCGCAGACAATGGCCGCCATGCTGCTAGAGTATTTAGATAACTGACCGACTTTTGACTCTCATATATTTGAATGCTTCTTAGGAGGTTGATTAATTTCTTCAACTAACATAGAGAACACAAAGCGACCTGTTGATCTCTTGATAGTTACAGTAGCCCTTATCTCTTTACAAAAATTATATATATATAGAATCTAGAGATAAGGGCTATATCACTAATATACGTATATTTTATAAAAGCCAGCAGATTGCGCTAGGGCAGGTTTCTTATTAATTTTATGCATGCTTCACTTCAGGGACCCTTTTTCAAAGATTTAAGATTAATTACCAAATGCATTAAAACAACACTTGGCATGTTTGTAGGAATAGATATTTTTGATAAAGATTGACCAAAATTATTCAAAATATAACATTGTAAAGTGTATTTCTGGAAAAAAATACTGGCTGTCAAATTTGAAATTTGAATTTCCCTGGGAGGAGCCATGTGATCATTACAGGTCATGAACCTTCAATAGTAAACAGAAGCACGTGGCAGTGTTTATTTCAGGGAGAGAGATTTGTAGCAGACCATGTATATTTCAGGGAAGGAGATTTTCAGCAGACGACACATTGGAATGCTGAGTACATGATAAGAAAAAAAAAACAATAACTTTTACTGACTTTTTAGCTCACCTGAGCAATGCTCTGATATTTGGTCTATGGTATCATCTATAGGTCCAAAACCAAAGTTGTTCAAATTTTGTTCCTAGAATTAAAATCAGCCACTCCCTGGGGGTCATTGATTTTCCCTATATGTATATAGTAAAAATTTAAAAAATCTTCTTTTAAAGAACCCAAAGAGCTAGAGCTAAGATATTTAACATGAAACATCTTCTAATGGGTGTCTACCAAGTTTGTTCAAATAAAAGCCCTTGGGTCAAAATTGGCCCCGCCCCAGGGGGTCATTGATTTTCCCTATATGCATATAGTAAAAACTTAAAAAAAAATCTTTTAAAGAATGCAAAAAGCTAGAGCTAAGATATTTAGCATGAAACATTTACCATGTTCGTTCAAATAAGAGCCCTGGGGTCATTCATTAGCTCGACTTTTTTATTTTAGAAATATACATATTATATATATATATATACTTACATTAAAAATGTTCTTTTAAAAAACCCAATAAGCTAGACCTTAGATGTTTAGCATGAAACATCTTCTAATGGGTGTCAACCAAGTTTGTTCAAATAAAAGCCCTGGGGTTTAAACTGGCCCCGCTCCGGGGGCCTATATACAGGTGAGCGACTTTGGGCCATCATGGCCCTCTTGTTTTATCAAATCCAACAAATTTACAATAATCCATTAACATAAGATTTTTTTTTAAATTTCAAAGTACTGATTTAACTTGTATTTGAATGGTTTAACCTTCATGAAAACAGTAAAAGTTACTTCCAGGTATATTTCATTTACACTATATTTTGTTGTAAATATCTTGTAGTCAAAAACTACATTTCAGTAAAGGAAACTGAATGTTGCATATAAGCATAAAAATTTTATACATTAACAGCTTAAAGATATTTTAAATCCCTGTCAAGAACATTTTAGCATGTTGTTCCTATGTAAGGCACATCTTTTGGATTTGGATATAATTGTCTGACTTGATGAAGGACACATGCAGCATTCCAGTGAAAAAAAAGAAAAACAACTGACTTCAAAATAATGTCTTTAATTAATCTTTAAGTTATATAAAACATTCATTAAACCTCTCCTGTGTAAAATCAGCTGTTTTGTTTACATTCTCTTTGCAGGTTAACACTGCATGCTATTTATAGTTCAGGGTTTATAACAGACAGTTTTACAACACTGATTAGTCACACCCACAAATACTCGCTGCCGCGATTTATATACTTTTCTTATTTGTGTTATCTCGAAACAAACTAACACTATTTGTATTGCATGTTTAACAATACATCACATTCTTTCATGTATGAAATCAAATAGATGTAATATGACATTATTATTCTACGATCTTGGGATTTCCTTAGATGAAGTTGAATAATTAATAAGATGTATTAATCGGGTATCATTTTAACTACATCTTCTACATCTTACTGTATATTTCTTTCCTCTTTCAGGGAATAACTCAAAAACTCCCTTTTAATTGTTTTAAGGATGATATTTTAACAACATCTAACAAGTTGCACTCTCAGATCGCTATTGATACCAAATATATTATGATCGCACAGTTAACAGTAATTTAATCTTATCATCACATCTCTTCATTTAATGGCTAGATTAATGGCTAGACTGCAAGACCACTAATAGCCTACTTGATTGGCAGTCTGCCATACCAACCCTCATTTCTATGTTATAAAGTTTTTATATTCCAATTCTTCGATTGGCTGGTTTCACCAGCCAATTACCTGAGCAAGTTAATATGCAAAACGGGGTTTGGAGGAAAATTGTTGGATGATTGGCACAAGTTAATAATCAACGTATCAAAATTTATTGCTGTGAATTTCCATGTTTCTTTTTTGTTTATTTATTTTGGGAGAAGCGCCGTGAACGTTTTGCAACAGTATCTCAGTCATGTAACGGCGGGCAGTTAACCTTACCAACTTGTTTCTGGATTGGACATCCGCTCTTGTCGCATATTTTTAGGCTTAAAAAATAATCTTGTTTTTATTTAAGAGTAAAACTAACAATTCTACAACAAAAGTATTTTGCCGACGAAAGAAAAGCGGAAATTTTAGAAACTGACATATTTGTCATTTGTTGCAAAGCGTCCTTGACCTAAAATCATGCATCTTATTTTACTATTTTTTTCCGGATTATAGATAATAGCTTAGACATATTACCAACTTTTAAAATATTACACGGCGGACGAAAATCATAAATATGGTTTGGTTTTAATAAATATGAAATTAATATTTCGTAAAACGAATTAGTATTTCGTAATTACGAATTAATATTTCGTAAAAACGAATAAATATTTCGTAGAAACGAATTAATATTTCGTAGTTACGAATTAATATTTGGTAAAAGCAAATTATTATTTCGTAAAAACGAATAATTATTTCGTAATAAAGAATTATTATTATGTGGCAATATCCGTTATCATTTCGTTTTGTTAAAATGCTTTCGAAACATAAAAAAGTCCCCCGTTCGCCTTTAGTCACCGACAATAGATACTACATTAATGTTGATTTAAATAGATCGGATGTCAGATAAATCATTGCAAGTAACACACATAGTTTCACTAACAGAGTGATTCGAAATATAGGGTACTCGAAAATTAGTTAAAAAGCGATATTACGGGTGATAGGGACACTCGAGTATGTCATCGTCATTCACAGGCAATAGTCAGAATTAATTGAAACTGTATCATCCATTCTTCATCTTAAAATTTAATCATAGATAAAGTCTTGTTGCCCTGATCAATTTTTATAATATAAAAAGCTGGGTCAAGTAGTCAATGATTATGGGAAGACAGTCACAATTTCAACGATGTTACCATAATCCAATATATTCCTATATTCCTATTACTTGTTTACAAGTATTATACACATACATAAATATATATGACCAAACGATCATATAGTCATTTATAAAATAGTATTTATAAATGATATCGTTAACGAGAAATGTTAAGAACAGTTCAACTATTAAATACATATTAAATGTAATATGTCGTTAGTCACTGAAATGTCAGACCAGCGTTAAGAGACAAATTGTGTGTAAAAGATTGAACCAAATGTTAAAATACAGAACAGAAAATTACTAATTGATCAAGGTTTAATCAGTTTTTTTTTCAATAATCTTATATTTTGATCATGTCTAAACAGATTGATACTTCAGAACAGAACAGAACAGAACATACTCTTTATTCTCTCAGGTACATAAGTACAGTATGAGGAAAATAATCATAAAACACAGATTTAAGTTTGACAAATGGGTATAAGTAATACATTGGGGGGGAGACCGTAATAAAGTTTGGAAGTAGAACATAATCCGTATAGGTAGATACTGTATAAAAACAAACAAAAATATGTGAAATGTAATGTAAGATTATGCCTATATTCTGATAATTACTTAAATTTGGCCATTAAGGTTTTACAAAAAAATAGACAAATGCTTTAATTTGTCAGGTGATTTCATATTCAACAAACTATTAAAACAACTGTCAGTGTTTTGAAACTGCAAAATTTAACTTATTGGTAAGAATTGACCGTTGATACATAAAAAAATGGCAGCTTAATAAATAATGTTTTTCTGTGCCTAAATTATCTAGGTCACAAAGTGTGCACTTTCTGTCATTGAATACTGTTCCGTCCCACCTTCCGGTTTCAACAGGAAATTTATGATTAGAAGACCGAAATTTAGTGCGTCACTATGCGGCAATAAGTTAAAATATGATTCAAATTCTAATGTGGATTTAAATGAATTATATATTTTGCCTTTATTAGAAGATTGCAAATTCCCGTACCATTGTTGCTTGTACTGATCTATTAACGTGAGTTTTACCAATGCACGTGTATTTAACGGTATATTTGTATAAAATTGATTTAAACCACAGGTATGAACGGCCAGCTAAATCAAGTATTCTATTAACGTACGAGGTCCATTTAAAAGTTGCGGTTTGACGATTTACCATATATGTATAAAGTTTAAACGATAACTTGTTATGGTCACCAGATAGTATGCGTGTCCAAAATCCTATCATCCTGCTTTTAACTACAACTGGAGATAGGATACCTTCCCAATTCACCGTGTAATATATAAATAGGTGTACTTCTACGGGCGTTTAATAGTTTGCGCAAAAATCGTTATGAACTGATTCTAACATATCTAAGTTTTTCGAAACCAAAAATTTCTGAGCCATATGTTTAGAATCGGTAAGACGGTGTGATCGAATAATTTTATGCTCAAGTCAATTGGTAAGTCAGCATTTCTAATTTTAGAGAAAAGTAAAAACATTGCTTTTTTTTGACTGCTCAACTATTGTGTTTGCGGGCATTAAGAAATGACCCGGTACTTGAAAATTTAATTCCTAGATAAATGATATGTATCAGAAAAATCGAGAATATTATCACCAAGTTTGAATTCGTAGTTACGAACAGACCGACAACCGAAACACAATAACTTTTGTTTTTGTTCAGGTTCACTGTAAGATCCCATTCTCTACAATAAGAATTAAAAGCGTTCAGACATATTTGGAATCCGTTGGGTCATCTGAAAATAATAACGGTGTCATCAGCATACAAAAAGACTAAAAGTTTAAGCCAATTTAGATTCATTTTACATCGTCTTTCAAGTTTTACACCGATGCCACCTGACTCTTCAATACATGTTTGTAAATCGTTTTAAGAAAAAGAGCGGAACAAAAGAGGCGACAGATTCTCACCTTGACGGACTCCATTCATGCATGCAAAAAAAGGGGGACAATTCACCATTAAGGGAAACACAAGGTTTAATGTTACTATACATATTTTTGAATGACTTTTAGAACCTTACCATTGATGTTAGAATTTAACAACTTTAGCCAAATACTAGTCCTATTTACTTTATCAAATGGCCGCCAGAAAAATCTATAAATGCGCAAAACAATTTTTTTTCTTCTAATGTTTCAAGATGTTGATTATTGAATGAAGGGTAAAAATATGATCCTGACAAGAAAATCCTTTTCGAAAGCCAGCCTGATTTACATTAAGAATATTATTAGATTCTAAATATTTAGTTAATCTGCCCAGTTAAGTATTGAGGTAAACAATTTCCCAAGACAACTAAGTAAAGTTATGGGCCTATAATTGGACGGTTCTTTTGGATCACCTTTGTTTTTGAATAATGGAACGATAACTCCATTAAGCCATGATGAGGGCATATAACCTGTGTCTAAAACAATGTTAAAAAGTTTTGTGTAAATCGGTAAAAAATATCCTGTGTATTTTTTATGTATTCGTTAAGTATATTATCGACAGGACTGCAGGCTTTACCATTCTTAAGACAATTTATGTTTCTTATTATTTCGTTCGTGGTGATTTGGGAATTTATTTCTTCGTTAAAATTATTTTGTTGCATTGGATTTGCACTAGAGGACAAGGAGCCCGTATTTGCATCCTTAAAATAATTATAAAAATCGTGCATGCTTGGCATCTTGTTGTTAGAAGGCTTTGGATTTAATTTATTCAAAAAGTTCCAGTACGACTTAGGATTATTTGTTTGCAAAGATCTAAGATAAATTGACCTTTTATGTTTATATTGTTGCACATAACGATATATAATACGTTTATAAGACTTGCTAGCTTCATTTAATAGACGCTTATTGTAATCACTAGAGTATTGTTGATACCTTTTCCTAACGCGGTGATAATGTTTTCTAGCTCGATGACACTCGGGACCAAACCAAGGCCTTTTATTATAAAATTTACTACGCGCACGAGATTTTTGTGAGAAAGTAGTGTTTGCCGCAGTAGAAAGTAGGTCGCTTACCTGGTGTGTAATATAGTCAACTGTTTGTTGTGACTGTGGGGAGGAGTTAAGTTGTTCAGTAATGCGTTGCAAGCGTGTCAAGTCTATGTTATTACGGTATTGTGTAAGTTTATCATTTTGCCAATGTATATGTTGTGTTTCACTTTTAGTTTGTTGAATCGGCTCAGGTGGGACGGAAGCACCTATTACAGTCAGGGGTGTAACTTATAGCAGTTATCATTTTTATAACTGAATTAAGTTATAAATTTAAGATCTACAGGTTGCTTCCCTTTGGCTATCCTTCACTTTTATATCTTTTCTATAAATAGGTTAACAAGGGCACTAAATCAAGCACGCTTCATTTTATTGATCTTATGTCCTGATAAGCTCCCTTTACTTTATTGTTCACAGGATTTTCAGTTCAAGATAAAAAAATGAATTTTAAATACCTTGATGGCAAAGTTGGTTAAGTCATCGGGAAGCAATATAACTGAAAATTTTAACGAGTTTGAGTCTCACTTCTACATTTTTCCCTATTTTTTTCCAAGTTTACTAAAGATGCACATGCATTTGAAAATAAAGGTAGTTTTGTTATACTATCGTATGATTTTAATATACCGGTAATAATATTTTTTATCCTGTGTATTGTATATATTGCAGTAGTCATGTACTTGTGCAGTGCACTAGTATTTCAACAATACACTTTACATTTCTTTACGTCAAGAAGAAATGTAACATACATGTATTCGTCTTACAGAAAATAATTATTATTTTCGCGAAAAAAGTACAATCCGAGTAACCAGAAGCATCCGTTAGAGTAACGATCATCGTTAAGCCTTAGTTAAGATCTAGTTAGTAATTTTACCCTCTAACTAAAACGTTCGTTATACCAACAAATTCTAACTTAACTGTTCGTTAAATAACGAATACTTCGGAGTACACGTTAGGCCTTCGTTGAAGGAAAAACAACGAGTGAAGCTCTTTCAAGAAACTTTTTATGAGTTTATATTATTTTTATAGCGTATTTTCTTCCTATTTTCCTGATAATAAGTCCTTGATATGGTGTTACAATCTGTATATGTCTTAATGGTAAGTTATTAATTTATTTAATAAGTTATTATTATTATTATTATCATTATTATTATTATTATTATATTATTATTATTATTATTATTATTATTATTATTATTATGACTGCATCATTTTCAAAAATAGTACGTTACCGTACTCAATAATCTTGAGTGAGCATTTTTCCGTAAAATGACTTTTGAATAATTCAAAATATCTTTATGCGCAAGCGACTTAGTGATTGTTGTTTTTTTCATTCCACAGACAATGGCCGCCATGCTGCTAGAAGTATTTAGATAACTGACGCTTTTGACTCTCAATATTTGAATGTTTCTTAAAAGGAGGTTGATTAATTTCTTCAACTAACATAGAGAAACATGCGACCTGTTTGATCCTCTTGATAGTTACAGTAGCCCTTATCTCTTTTACAAAAAAAGTATATATTATATAGAATCTAGAGATAAGGGCTATATCCTTATATACGTATATTTTATAAAGCCACAGCAGATTGCGCTAGGGCAGGTTTCTTATTAATTTTATGCATGCTTTCCTTCAGGGGACCCTTTTTTTCAAAAGATTTAAGATTAATTACCAAATGCATTAAAACAAACATTGGGCATGTTTTGTAAGGAATAGATATTTTTTAATAAAAGATTGACCAAAATTATTCAAAATATAACATTGTAAAGTGATTTCTGGAAAAAATAATCGGCTGTCAAATTTGAAAATTTGAATTTCCCTGGAGGAGCCATGTGTCATTACAGGCATGAACCCTTCATAGTAAACAGAAGCAAAGTGGCAGTGTTTATTTTCAGGGGGAGAGTTTGTAGCAGACGCATGTATTTTCAGGGAAGGAGATTTTCAGCAGACGACACATTGGAATGCTGAGTACATGATAAGAAAAAAAAAAACAATAGCTTTTACTGACTTTTTTTAGCTCACCTGGCAATGCTCTGATATTTGGTCTATGGTAAAATCTATAGGTCCAAAACCCAAAGTTGTTCAAATTTTTGTTCCTAGAATTAAAATCAGCCACTCCCTGGGGGGTCATTGATTTTCCCTAATGTATATAGTAAAAAATTAAAAAAATCTTCTTTTAAAGAACCAAAGAGCTAGAGCTAAGATATTTAACATGAAACATCTTCTAATGGGTTGTCTACCAAGTTTGTTCAAATAAAAGCCCTTTGGGTCAAAATTGGCCCCGCCCCAGGGGGTCATTGATTTTCCCTATTGCATATAGTAAAAACTTAAAAAAAATACTTTTAAAGAATGCAAAAAGCTAGAGCTAAGAATTTTGCATGAAAACATTTACCATGTTCGTTCAAATAAAGAGCCCTGGGGTCATTCATTAGCTCGACTTTTTTATTTTTAGA